>NC_057796.1:595875-623236 GCF_018294505.1 Triticum aestivum | reverse complement strand
GCAAAGAGCTTCTTTGCCGTCTGCCATTTCTTTGCCGTCTGCTTTTGGGTAGCTGATGGCAAAGAGCTGCAAAGAGCTGGCAGATGGCAAATTAGCTGATTCCAGTAGTGGGGGCGGCGGCGCAGGTCGGGGGCGCAGGACGGGGGCAGGATTGGGGGGAGAGAGGTGTGAGATTGGGGAGGATTTGGGATCTTTTAGTGGGGGAGAGTTAGCAATGGCGCACCTTTTAGAGATGCGTCATAAACACCGTGATAGCAATGGCGCACCTTCTCCTGGTGAGGCATTACTAACATTTTTTTTGGATTTTTAGTTGCATGTAATAATTTTTTAGAAAATGACCATAAATTTTAAAATGTTAAGATATAAGTAGTTATTACTAATTTTCAAATACTTGTGTTGCAAAACATTTGTGAATTGGTAAAACATTTATGAATATGAAAATATCATCAAATTTGAAAAAATATTCATGAATTCAAAAAATGCCCATGAAATTTAAAAATATTCATGAGTTCAAAAAATATTAACAAATTCAATATTTTTTGTGAGTTAGAAAAATGTTTGCAAATTTAAGCAGGAAAAGGAACACTGAAAAATAAAATATCAGAATAAACATAAATAAAAATTGGTATATTAATGGCGCACCTTCCAGGGGTGCGCCATAAACACCGTGATAGTGATGGCGCACCTTCTCCTGGTGCGCCATTACTAACTTTTTTTTGGATTTTATTTGCATGTAATAATTTTTTAGAAAATGACCATAAATTTTAAAATGTTACGATATAAGTAGTTATTACTAATTTTCAAATATTTGCGTTGCAAAACATTTGTGAATTGGTAAAATATTTATGAATATGAAAAAATATCATCAAATTTGAAAAAATATTCATGAATTCAAAAAGTGCCCGTGAAATTTAAAAATATTCATGAGTTTAAAAAATATTAACAAATTCAATACTTTTTGTGAGTTAGAAAAATATTCGCATTTTCAAAAAATGTTTGCAAATTTAAGCAGGAAAAGGAACACTGAAAAATAAAATACCAGAATAAACAAAGAAGCCCAAGGTGGCTGTAAATGATGATTTGCAACAAAACAAGAGGGAGAAGAACAAAAATTAAATATCCAGGAAGAAGGCGTGGTCGATACTTCAACTTGGTGATGGAAAAGTTACAAATGGAAGGTAAGTACAGACAACATTAATCCCCACTATTTTGAACAAAAGAGGTTACTGGATAGAGGACTAGAACAGAAGAAATGCCATTTCCATACTTCAACTTAGTTGCATGTAATAATTGAGCTTGCCACTGATACACACGCGGTCGACACGTCGTGATTCGATCTTAGCTATCTTTTCACAATCTTCTTGCCTTTCTTTTTCGCAAATGGAGTTCTTCTCTTGAACGGACGTCCTTTAGGTAGGGTGGTCCTGCTTCTTCTTGTGGTGTATGGTACTTCATCGTCGTCGTCATCTTCCATCTTCGGGTCGCCGTACTTGTCGAAGTCTTGCTCATTGGCGACTCCATCCATTCCGATGATGTTCCTTTTGCCTCTCCTCACGACAACACGACTGGGCTTTGACGGGTCGGTAATGAAGAAGCATTGGTCCACTTGGGAAGCCAGTACCCATGGCTCATTTTTCGCGGTGACGTTGGCGCCCGCGGTCTTGGATTTGGCTTCGGGTATAACCATGGTGGTGAAATACCGGTCTTCTTTTAAGACGCTCTTGGCTCATCTGACACGGAACGTCAGGACCTTCTCTCCAGCGTAGCTCAGCTCCCAGATCTCCTCGATCCTTCCGTAGCATCTGTCCTTGTCGTTACCGGTGTAGGATTCCATCGTTACCCCGTAGTTCTGATAATCGCTCTTCATGTCCTTTTCCTCGGTGTAGAATGTGTAGCCGTTGATACCGTACGCCTCATAGGTCATCAGGTTGTGCTCGGCGCCCTGTGACAAGGCGAATATGAGTTTTTCTTCCGCGGAAGAATCCTCATGTAAAGGGTACGACAGAAGCTTGTCCTTGAACCAACGCGTGAAACATGAGTTGTGCTCTTTGATTATATCTCCGTCCGTCCTCTGTTGGCCTCGGTCATTGTACGTCTTCTCAATAAAGGTGAGGAGGACGAGGCAGCCGAGACCAAGCTTGGTAGAGGTGGAGAGAATGAAGTGGGGAAAGTGAGTGTGGTAGGTGGCTGTCGAAAATATCTAGCTGCTCTCAGGTTACCAATGGCGCACCTCCTAGGAATGCGCCATTGGTAACCAGGGTTACTAATGGCGCACCTGGTGTGTGGTGCGTCATTACTAGTTCTGAAAAAAAAGTAAAAAAATGTTAGTAGTGGCACACCGTGGGTGTGGTGCGCCATTACTAGTTTTGAAAAAAATATATAAAAAAAATTGTTAGTGGTGGCGCACCGTGGGTGTGGTGCGCCATTACTAGTTAAAACTAGTAATGGCGCACTATACCCTGGTGCGCCACTGCTAAGTCTGGGAAGGGGTGTGGGGCCAGGATAAAACTAGTAATGGCGCATCATACACCAGGTGCGCTATTAGTAATATGGCCATTAATGGCGTACCTGTATCTGGTGCGCCACTGCTATACCTGGTGCGCCATTAATGTGCATATGAGCTATAGCCGTTTTCCTAGTAGTGTATCCTGGCATATATATTTGTTAGCAATAGAAGAGGTGAAGTTTGACTACGTTTTGTATATATCAAGTTACAAGAGGCTGGTGTACCATCCAAGCATAGTACATAGTAATAGCAATGATGCAAACATAAAAGTTAATTTCAGTATCTGAATATGAACCAAGAAGTTGTTTCCCTTTATTCTGGAGAGCTTACTAAGATTACATGTGATATTTATTCAGTCATTTAGTCAAAGCAGATTCCTAGCTTAGTGATCTAGCAATAATTGAGATACAAATTACTTTAGCCTCCAAACATATCACAATAAAAATAAAAAGGGAGGCAGGAAAGAGAGCATACATATTAGTATCACTACACACCATGGTTATGGCAGGAAGTCTAAATGTGACGTCCAAATTAAAGACCGGAGATAAGACATCTTCCTTGTGCAGTATTTTACTATGATTGATTTACATATCGCTTTAACCACCAAGCGGACCTAATAAAGGGAGGGAAGAAAAGAGAGATCATATAAATTAGTATCCGTACACACTACAACTATTGCAAGAAGTTTACATGTCAGTACAACATCCACATTAAAGGCTGATGATGAGCACATGAAGAAAAATGCTAATTATGTTTTTAGTTCAACTTCACCAAACAGACAAAAGCAGCATGACAAGCTAAAGCCTAATTAACATAAATTTTAATCTTAAATTACACGGTGAACTATTTCTGAATATTTATGTACTAACTGAGCAAAGGATAACATATATTTTAGGTCATAGAACTGGATGACTACATCTATGGAGAATGATTGGCAATTGACATTTTAGAAGCGATACAAAAATATTGATAACAAGAAACAACAAAAAGTAGTACTGACCTTGGCAGGGTAATCTGATTTGGAATAATAAAGTGAAGGATACACACGATATACGAGTGCTACTCCATGTCCTCCTACTCGCTCCTCCTTGAACCTAGAGAGGACGACAAGGCCAGCGGTGGCTGAAGGGCTGAAGCATGGTCTCCATCTTGATGGCAGCGTGCCTGGGGACGCCACTTCAACTGGCCATGAGAGGGGCACCACTGCTTGACGTCGAGGTCAAGGTTGGGGGAGCCCGAGCGCATGCATTCACTCTCAAACTCCTCTGAACCGGACTGTCTGGACCCAAAAACTTTGGCTATCAAGGTAGAGGAACCGCCAGCTCAGCCTGGAATAGATGTATTTGATGGAACCATAGAGATGTAACTTCACAGATTGCATCTAAAGTGAACTACTACAAACCGATACCTTTAGCATACCTCAGCTATAACACTCTTAATAAGCTGCTCAGCCTTGTCAATACTCACATGAGTTACAAACAATTCAACTGGACGAGTCATGGCATTTGAAAGAACATCTGCATCCTTTGTAAAATTTTTGTTGCACTTGAGCTCATTTGCAGATTGTCTCAGCGCATTTGCTCCGCAAACTAAAGTATGATCTCTACCTTGTAGGGTGTAGGCTAGCGGTTAGAAGTATGCATTTTCTTTTTTTGCCCAATGGACATTTTTGGGTTCATTAGCATTCTTTTGGGTTTATTGACTTCTACCAAATTCTGAAATAATCTGTCAAATTTATGCAAAATATAGGGACAGTCTCACTGCTCTCAGCGTTAGCAAGAAAATACTGCCCTGGGTTCATTTGTTAATTGTTAGTTTTGGAACTCAAGTATCTGCAGAGTATGAACTGCTGCTTCTTCTCCTTTTCTGAACAATTTTTGCCATGACTTTGCAGGCAGAGCAAGGTCAGGCCTTGTGGTGCTGGTATGTCCTTGGTAGGTGTGGCTGGAGCTTGTCGTATTAAGAAGAGTTATCTATGCTTAGTCACATATGCTGTGTCTATTGATAAATGGGCATTCCAGTTCAAGCTCAGGTCAAGTATAAGAGATGAACATAACAGCTGTTTTACATAAGATAAAACAGAGAAATTTCAAGGGATGGCTGGTGTTGTTGTGACTACATATATAACATGGTGGCATTTGGGGGCAAACGGTCTGAAGATTCAGATAAGATTATTGAAGAAATCTGGAACAGGGAGTGGGGTTTACTCCATATGGATCAGGTGAGATCTCCATTCTTTGACAAATTAGGCTTGCAAATTTCATTAGCCCATGACAAATCATAATAGTGTACATGCGCATTTTCTTATTTGATTTTGCAGGTTCACGTTGTCCCTGCACATATGTTCAGACAAGTCATCAGCATTAGCATGTCCAACTGCAAGATTGGTCTTACTGGTTTGTGCACTAAACCCTAGGTACAACACACACATGGATAGAGTGGGGTGGGGTGTCGTAGAGATTAACCTGTGGGTTGCCTTCCACATGCGGTCGGCTGGCGTCCTCCCAGGCGCCATTCGCCACCGCGCCTGCGTCGGCCTCCTTGAGGTTTCTCTTTTGTCCGTCTTCAGCCTCGGTAGCCACTCAGGACGCCTCTTCCTGCGTGGAGGCGGCGGCGGCAGGCTCGATATAGCATCTTCCTGCATGACAGCGACGACCGTACTCTGGGGCTCGGCCTCTCATGTTCCTCTCCCATTCAACCATCTCGGAGACCAGATCGAGCAACCGACTCATAGAAAATAGGAGACGCAGGAGGAGGAGAGGTACACAGACCTGTAGAGGATGGTGGTGACGTCGGCCGCCGCCATCGCGAAGATCTGAGCGGCTCCACTCCGCATGGTGTGGGCGATCTGTTTGGCTCGCCGTTACCATTGTCGTCACTCTATCTTCCTCTCTCTGCGGCAACAAGGACAGCGGCAACGCACTTGGAGGGGTTGGGGGTGTGGAGCGTGACGTGGTGCCGGGAGGGGAGGGGAGGGGAGGGGAGGGGAGGTTAGTGGGGGCTACGAAGACGCGGAGCAGAATCACAATCATACATTCGCCATCCGACGTTAGCTCATGCCAGTGAACTAGAAGCTCCTAATTCGGCCGCGGGAATAGCGGCCCAGGACAGCCGGCCCAGTATCAGCCCGCACGGGGGAAAAGACTGCCTTGGACGGCCAAGAACCGCTCGGACACGTGATCCGACGGCCTAAATTAGTGAGTGCGTAAGAGGGCTCGAAAAGGGTTCGGTTATACTGTCTTTAATGGATGGTTGTAACATATACCTAGCATCTTGTAAAAGCTTCTTAATATCATCGCGTCTCCTGTTCCCAATACTGGTAAATGAACATTATTAATATAATTACTGGGTATACAACTACCAACAGTACCATCCTACGTACATTGTTGGAAGATGCTTACTGTACTTATTGCTCGTCATTCGTGACATGTAGCCAACAAACCTGCAGACCAAATAATATTTCCTCTTAAGGGGTGATCGTAATATATAACTACCAAAAGGGTAGTAATAATGTATAGTTATAAAAAATTGCCCTCTTAATATCCTTTTCTTATATGGTGGCACATGGTTATCTTAATGCTCATAGATTGTGATACATTACCAGTAAAACTATAGCGTAATAAATAATTCCATATTATTTGGGCATATATTCTTAATCTAAACAATAGTTTTACCGTTTTCATGATAACCTTTGACAAATGAAGATTTCACTGTGTAGCCCCGAAGCCGAGCGCGGTATACAAGACAAAGTCGCCGAGGACCTCGCCTGACGCACAATATGCAAGACACGCAGGGGAGACTTTTCACAAGACCAAACCCTACAAACTCCAGATGGAACCCATTAGGGAATGCAGCGGCTATGGGTAATTTTAGGTCAGTCCCATCACACCTAGAAATACCGGATCCGCTACTCTCCAATAAATCAAATGAGAGAGCAAGAACAAGGGAGAGAGGCAATAGCTATATGAAAAGTATATGTACTAACTGATTTTGTGTCGTTTCGATTGTCCGTCACCTCTCAACTATATATGAGGCAGCCGGACAAGAAAATAACTCAAAATCATGTCCAAAACATATAAAAAAAGTCCTAATTGAAGCAAGCTTGGAGCTTCCGCGCTGTGGCCCGGAACCTCGGACCAAATTTTGATGTTCATCACTTTCTCATTTGACATAATTTGAGGGCGATTTTGGGCAATATAGATTTAGCCATTAACATAGGGTTCTTTCAATTTCTTAACTTCCGCGTTCAACAAGAGGCGGTCCAATGTGTATGGGTAACTTGGTTCACCCCTGTAGGGTTAAATCTATTCAAATATCTATGTCCGTGGTAATGGACGGCTCAGAGATATTGTCCTTGATCATATAATAATTTTAATCGTAATTGCAAAAACTTGCCCACTCATTAAACTTGTTAGTTTCTAAGTTATATCTAGTTCAACTAATAAAAAACGTGCCAATGAGGTAAGTGCCATGGACTTACTTCCTTGTGGGTGATGCCAGGGATGATTCAGGGTGAGGTGTTATGTTTGATGATAGAAATAGATGGTTCTTATTTGATCTTTTTCCTCGTACACTCTCTTACCTTATCTCTTATAGATACAAGATGTAACGTGTCTCTATAGAATACTTAGTGCTTATTGTTTAACCGACACATAACCCTTTCCTTGAGAATGATGCATAAGTGGATAGATCTGATGTAAGTTTTGCGAGTACAGTTGTGTACTCACCTTGCTTTATTTATTCTCTTGATCCAGATTGCTACAGATGGTAAGATTTTAGGAATAGGTATGATGAAGGACAAAATTAACATGTTATCCTAGAAAGATATCTGGGCAGAGATATGGACATCGTTTGCATTTCTTTAGCCTTCTTAAGGCAATTATTGAGCTTTACATGTCTAAGGAACGTATTCGCTTCATTGTATAAGTTGTATTTTGGCTGAAAGACTCTTATAGTATACATTTTTGTTTACATTTGGCTATTCGAAGTTGTTGTTATATGTCGTTGTTGCAGATTCTTTCGTTGATTTGGTTGTGACACTTACAAATCCACCATCGTAGAATTTATTTGTGACCCACACATTGTGTTTTATGGGCATCCTAGGATAGATATAACGTGGATGCTAGCAGAGGTGCTAGATCTGTATAGTGCTACACTAGTAGAAAACAGGGCTTTGGTCACAGCTCAATATACACATTAGTCCCGGTTGCATTACGAACCGGGACTAATGTGAACATTAGTCCTGGTTCGAGCGGCTAAAGGCATTAGTCCCGGTTCAAATGAGACCTTTAGTCCCGGTTTGAGACACGAACCGGGACCAAAGGGTGTGATGCCCTTTTGTCCCGGTTCGTGTCTCAGCCATTTCAGTTTTGAAAAAAGAAAAAAAAGATAAAAACTTCAAAAAATAAAATCCTTCGAGATGTAGTTATATTACTACATCTACTAGTTAGGAAAATTAAAAAACTTAAATTTGGACATGTTTTGCAAAAAAGTGTTATGAAAAAGTAAAACAGCTATAACTTTTGCATACGATGTCAGAAAAAAACGTATAATATATCAAAATGTTCAGCACGAAAAACCACATCTGATTTTGACGGCCTACGGCCGTTTTGCAAATTTTTAGAATCCTCAAATTCTAAAAGGACAAAAAGATATGCTCAAATTTATGTTTTTTTGAATTTTGGTTAAATCTGGTCAACCGTGGTCAAACTACTTATTCAAGAAATATTAGTGTTACTGAATAATTATTCAAGAATATTAGTGTTACTAAATAATTATTTCAGTTTTTTTGAATTTTGGTCAAATCTGGTCAAACTGTGGTCAAACTATGGTCAAACTACTTATTAAAGAAATATTGGTGTTACTAAATAATCATTGGTTTTAAGAATAATAGTTTGAATCTCAAACGGTGTAACGTGTGACTTAATGCTCAACTTCAACTCCTAAGGGTTAATAGGATTGACAGCTTAGTATTGTCAGGAAAACAACAAGTGCAGACTTGGAAACAAGGGGGAATAGAACTCTAAAGTTAAGCGTGGTTAGGCTGTAGTAGTGAGAGGATGGGTGGCCTGCCGGGAAGTTAGACAATTTGGAATTATGGGGGGTCATTAGAGATTAGAGATTAGATTGAGCAGTGATGAGGGGTGATTAGAGATTAAAAGCAAGTAATTCAGAAATTTGAAAAATTCAATAAAATTGATTTTTTTTTTCAAAAATATCGATTTGGAATTATGGGGGGTGATTACAGATTAGAGATTAGATTGAGCAGTGATAAGGGGTGATTAGAGATTAGAGATTAGATTGAGCAGTGATGAGGGGTGATTAGAGATTAAATGCAAATAATTTAGAAATTTGAAAATTTCAAAAAAATTCATTTTTTTTTTCAAAAAATCGAAAAAAATCAAAAATATTCCTTTAGTCCCGGTTACCAACCGGGACTAAAGGTCGAGCTCCAGACAGCGGCCACGTGGAGGGCCTTTAGTCCCGGTTCGTAACACAACCGGGACTAGGGGGGGCTTTAGTAACGACCCTTTAGTCCCGGTTCTAGAACCGGGACAAAAGACCCGTTTTCTACTAGTGCTAGTCCCAGGGCTAACATATTCTTATGGTTGATTGTAACATATAACTAGCATCATGTAAAAGCTTCTTAATATCCCTATGTATTTTGTTCCCAATGCTGATAGATAAACATTAGCCTAGCCTAATTAATGGGTACATGACTACCAACAGTGTACAATTACCTTATCTCTTGGAAGATGCTTAGTCTAATTACTGCCTGTCATTCCTGGCATTGTGACGCCCGGATAATTAAGCTACAGTAAACCACTATTAATGAATGCCACGTCACCTCGATTACTGTTGTTAAACTCGCGTTAGTTCAAAACCGATTCAAATTCAAATTCAAATGAGAGGCAAACAAGAAAAGTTTTCAAAAATTAAAATTAAAATGTTCGGGTTGTGTCAAATAAATCGTAAGTAATTATGGTGGAGAAACCAAGCTTTTATAAAATGCTTAATTGAACTATAAGGATTTAAACAATAGCAAAACCATTAATTAAATGCCTTTTATAATTAATAAAATGTCAAACTAAGTTATCTGGGGATTAGACTTTTTGTGACCGTGGACTAAGTTGAAATACTAATTTAGATGCTAAGTGTATATTTTACTAAAATTAAAATAAATGTAACTAAAATAAATCACGAAAGAATAAATATAAAGAAAAGAAATAAAACAAAGCAAAAGAAAAAGAGGAGGACCCCCCCCACTAGGCCTCGGCCCAGCTAGCCGCCGGGCCAACCAGGCCGGCCCAGCCGCGCCTATTAACCCTCCCCACCCTAGAAACCCTAGCGCACAACCCCCCACTACCCCACTCCCTCCCCCACTCTCCCACGTCGCTCTCCCCCCTTCCTGATCCAATCTGGATCGGGGGAATCAAGCTCGGCGCCCCGCGCCGCTCGCCCAACCCTGTCGCCCCCGACGCCCGTCGCCCTTCACCGACGCCGCCCCGTCCTCACCTCCTCCCTCTCCCCGCCCCGTTTCTGGATCGGGGGAGCGACCCCTCCCCCCACGACCGCGTCGTAGCCTGTCGCCTCCACCCGACGCACCTCGCCTGCGCCGGCGCCGACGCCCGCCAACCGCCCCGCGGCGCCCAGTCGGGTGCACACCCACGGGCCAGCGCCCGACGCCCATCGCCCGATTGGCCCCTATGGGCCTATGACAAAGGGGCCCCACCCAGAACGTTAAAAAAAGATATAAATAAATAAATAAATACAAATATCAATTAATTAATTAATTTAGTTAATCATAATTAGATTACTCTAATCACTATTTAATCTAATTAACTGTTAGTTAATTAATCAGTCAATGACATGCGGGACCCTCTCGTCAGTTTGACCCAGTCAACACCCTGTTGACAGCTGACGTCATGCTTACATCATGATGACGTCAGCTTACACTATTCTGGATAATGTTGATTTAAAATAATTAAATAAATTCTAAAAATAGTTAAAACTTTAGAAAATCATATAAAATAAATTGTAACTCGGATGAAAATACTTTGTAGATGAAAGTTGCTCAGAACGACGAGACGAATCCGAATACGCAGCCCGTTCATCCGCCACACATTCCTAGCATAGCGAACACGCAACTTTCCCCCTCCGGTTCATCTGTTCGAAAACGCGAAACACCGGGGATACTTTCCCGGATGTTTCCCCCCTTCGCCGGTATCACCTCCTACTGCGTTAGGTCACCCCTAGCACCGCGTATCACCATGTTATGCTTTGTGTTGCTTTGATTGCTCTGTTATTTATTATGTTCCCCCTCCATTACTTCTTTCCGGTAGACCCCGAGACTGCGGGCGACCCCCAGTTCGACTACAGTGTTGACGACCCTTCCTTCTTGCCAGATCAACCAGGCAAGCCCCCCCCTTGATCACCAGATATCGCCTATTCTTCTCTCTACTGCTTGCATTAGAGTAGTGTAGCATGTTACTGTTCGGTTACTCCTATTCTGTTGCATAGCCTATCATTGTTGCTACAGTTGTTACCCTTACCTGCAATCCTAATGTTTAGTATAGGATGCTAGTATTCCATCAGTGGCCCTACATTCTTGTCCGTCTGCCATGCTATACTTCTGGGCCGTGATCACTCGGGAGGTGATCATGGGCACATGCTATAAACTTTATAATGTTACATTACTTATGATACTGTTCGGAGATGGGGGCTGAAGGGGCAGGTGGCTCCATCCCGATAGATGTGGGCCTAGGTTCCCGACGGCCCCCGGCTGTTACTTTGTGCCGGAGCGACAGGGCAGGTTGAGACCACCTAGGAGAGAGGTGGGCCTGGCCCTGGTCGGCGTTCACGGATACTTCAATTAACATGCTTAACGAGATCTTGGTATTTGATCTGAGTCTCGCCACTGGCCTATACGCACTAACCAACTACGCGAGAACAGTTATGGGCACTCGGCGTCGTGGTATCATCCGAAGCCTTCGTGATGTCAGCGACTGAGCGGCGCGCGCCGGATTGGACTGGAACGCCTGCTCTTGTATTAGGGAGGCTAGGTCTGCAGGTGTGCAAAGGGCGATGGGCCCAGACCCCTGCGCCATAGGATTTAGACCGGCGTGCTGACCTCTCTGTTGTGCCTAGGTAGGGCTGCGACGTGTTGATCTTCTGAGGCCGTGCATGACCCAGGAAAGTGTGTCCGGCCAAATGGGATGGAGCGTGTTGGGTAATGTGGTGCACCCCTGCAGGGAAGTTTATCTATTCGAATAGCCGTGTCCCTCGGTAAAAGGACGACCCGGAGTTGTACCTTGACCTTATGACAACTAGAACCAGATACTTAATAAAACACACCCTTCCAAGTGCCAGATACAACCCGGTGATTGCTCTCTCACAGGTCGACGAGGAGAGGATCGTCGGGTAGGATTATGCTATGCGATGCTACTTGGAGGACTTCAATCTACTCTCTTCTACATGCTGCAAGAGGGAGGCTGCCAGAAGCGTAGTCTTATTCTGGTATTCTGCAGTTCAGTCCACCGATATTGCCTCTTTACACATATACCCATGCATATGTCACTACTAGGAAAAGGCCTGCTAGTGGCGCACCTGTTTTGCCTACTAATGGTGCACTACAGGTGTGCCACTAGCACCACGCCATTAGAATTTTATTACTAATGGCGCACCACAGGTGCGCCATTAGTATACCAGATACTAATGGCGCACCATGTGGTGCGCCATTAGTATACCATTCGGTGCGCCATTAGAATGCCTCCCAGGAGGCCATATTTAACCATGTGCTCTGGCTTACTAATGGCGCACCACATAGAATTTGCAAATTTTTATTCATTTTTTTCTTAATCTCGGGTCACTATGGCTTAATCTCAGGTCAACATGCTTAATCTCAAGTCAAATCGCACTAAGTGGTCAAACTTCCCGGAAGGTCACCCATCCTCACATACTCCAGCCCGAGCACGCTTAACTTCGCAGTTCTATCCAACCCCAGCACCACCTCACTTAACAGGCACTTGTTGATATATCTATCATATCAATCCTATTAAACCTTGTTGATGTCTAGGACTTTGTTCATGTTCATGAGTATGATGAAATTTTGAAAAATATTTCAAACTTCCCGGTCATATTACGTATCATTTTTTGAAAAAAAATTCCAAAAAAAGTTCGAAACCAATTTTTTTTTGCCACTAGTAAGTTTGAATTTTTTTCATTTTTTCCCCTCTAGATCTTAAAAGCCCCGTAACTTTTTTTCTGTTAGGTTTTTGAGGATTTTGTAAATGTTTAACGGGTTCCCTCTGTTAAATTCGGATGTAACTTTTCGAGTAGATGATATTTCATATAATTTTTTTTAATCCGAGTTTGTATGCAAAAGTTATGCTCATTTTACAAATTCCAGAGAGATTTTGCAAATAAAGTCGAAATTCATATTTGTAAATTTTCCCAACAAGTAGACCACATATCACATGGGAAACTTATTTTCTTTTATTTTTTTGACATTTCCATCATTTTCTTTTATCTTTTTTAAAACTGAAAAGGCGGTCCGGGGGGGTGCATTCGGTGGAATGTTTGGGCCAAGTGCACCACACCCACGGTGCCCCATTAGTAGCTTTGAAAAAAAAACAGTTTGAAACAAAATTACTAATGGCGCACCGTGGGAGTGGTGCACCATTACTAGTTCAACTAGTAATGGCGCACCACACCCATGATGCGCCATTAGTAGTTAAAAAAAACAATTTGAAAAAAAATTTGAAACAAAATTACTAATGGCGCACCGTGGGAGTGGTGCGCCATTAGTAATTTTGAAAAAAATTATAATTTTTTTTTACTAGTGGCGCACCGTGGATGTGGTGCGCCATTAGTATTTGGACACTAATGGCCATTCAACACATGGTGCGCCATTAGTATATAGTAGTGGCGCACCACATGTGTGATGCGCCATTAGTGTCCATATTATCTATAACCCTTTTTCTAGTAGTGTGTAGTGTAGATCCTTGCTTGCGAGTACTTTGGATGAGTACTCACGGTTGCTTTTCTCCCTCTTTTCCCCCTTTCCATTCTACCTGGTTGTCGCAACCAGATGCCGACGCCCAGGAGACAGACGCCACCGTCGACGACGACTCCTACTACACTGGAGGTGCCTACTACTACGTGCAGGCCGCCGCCGACGACCAGGAGTAGTTTAGGAGGATCCCAGGCAGGAGGCCTGCGCCTCTTTCGATCTGTATCCCAGTTTGTGCTAGCCTTCTTAAGGCAAACTTGTTTAACTTATGTCTGTACTCAGATATTGTTGCTTCCGCTGACTCGTCTATGATCGAGCACTTTTATTCGAGCCCTCGAGGCGCCTGGCTTGTATTATGATGCTTGTATGACTTATTTTATTTTTTTAGAGTTGTCTTGTGATATCTGTTGGAAATATGCCCTAGAGGCAATAATAAATGGTTATTATTATATTTCTTTGTTCATGGTAATTGTCTATTATTCATGCTATAATTGTATTGTGCGGAAATCGTAATACATGTGTGAATACATAGACCAGAACCTGTCCCTAGTAAGCCTCTAGTTGACTAGCTCGTTGATCAACAGATAGTCATGGTTTCCTGACTATGGACATTGGATGTCATTGATAACGGGATCACATCATTAGGAGAATGATGTGATGGACAAGACCCAACTTAAGCATAGCATAAAAGATCGTGTAGTTTCGTTTGCTAGAGCTTTTCCAATGTCAAGTATCTTTTCCTTAGACCATGAGATCGTGCAACTCCCGGATACCGTAGGATTGCTTTGGGTGTGCCAAACGTCACAACGTAACTGGGTGACTATAAAGGTGCATTACGGGTATCTCCGAAAGTGTCTGTTGGGTTGGCACGGATCGAGACTGGGATTTGTCACTCCGTGTGACGGAGAGGTATCTCTGGGCCCACTCGGTAATGCATCATCATAATGAGCTCAGTGTGACTAAGGCGTTAGTCACGGGATCATGCATTGCGGTACGAGTAAAGAGACTTGCCGGTAACGAGATTGAACTAGGTATTGGGATACCGACGATCGAATCTCGGGCAAGTAACATACCGATTGACAAAGGGAATTGCATACGGATTGATTGGATCCTCGACACCGTGGTTCATCCGATGATATCATCGTGGAACATGTGGGAGCCAACATGGGTATCAAGATCCCGCTGTTGGTTATTGACCTGAGAGGCGTCTCGGTCATGTCTGCATGTCTCCCGAACCCGTAGGGTCTACACACTTAAGGTCCGGTGACGCTAGGGTTGTAGAGATATATGTATGCGGAAACCCGAAAGTTGTTCGGAGTCCCGGATGAGATCCCGGACGTCACGAGAGGTTCCGGAATGGTCCGGACGTAAAGATTTATATATGGGAAGTCTTATTTTGGTCGCCGGAAAAGTTTCACGCTTTATCGGTATTGTACCGGGAGTGCCGAAAGGGGTCCGGGGGTCCACCAAGGGGGTCCACCAGCCCCGGGGGGCCACATGGGCTGTAAGGGGTGCGCCTTGGCCTATATGGGCCAAGGGCACCAGCCCCAAGAGGCCCATGCGCAAGAGATAAGAAAAAAGGAAGAGTCCTAAAGGGGGAAGGCACCTCCGAGGTGCCTTGTGGGGAAGGACTCCCCCCTGGCCGCACCCTTCCTTGGAGGAAGGGGCAAGGCTGCGCCCCCCCTCTCCCTTGGCCCTATATATAGTGTGGGGGAGGGAGGGCAGCAACATCTAAGCCTTGGGCGTCTCCCTCCTCCCCTGCAACACCTCTCTCTCTCTCTCTCTCTCTCGCAAAAGCTTGGCGAAGCCCTGCCGGAGACCCGCTACATCCACCACCACGCCGTCGTGCTGTTGGATCTCCATCAACCTCTCCTCCCCCCTTGCTGGATCAAGAAGGAGGAGACGTCGCTGCACCGTACGTGTGTTGAACGCGGAGGTGCCGTCCGTTCGGCACTCGGTCATCGGTGATTTGGATCACGGCGAGTACGACTCCGTCATCCACGTTCATTGGAACGCTTCCGCTCGCGATCTACAAGGGTATGTAGATGCACTCCTTTCCCCTCGTTGCTAGTAGACTCCATAGATGCATCTTGGTGAGCGTCGGAAAATTTTAAGTTATGCTACGATTCCCAACAGTGGCATCATGAGCCAGGTCTATGCGTAGTTACTATGCACGAGTAGAACACAAAGTAGTTATGGGCGTTGAGTTTGCCAATTCTTCTTGCCGCTACTAGTCTTTTCTTGTTTCGGCGGCATTGTAGGATGAAGCGGCCCGGACCGACCTTACACGTACACTTACGTGAGACAGGTTCCACCAACTGACATGCACAAGTTGCATAAGGTGGCTAGCGGGTGTCTGTCTCTCCTACTTTAGTCGGAACAGATTCGATGAAAAGGGTTCTTATGAAGGGTAAATAGAAATTGGCAAATCACGTTGTGGTCATACGTAGGTAAGAAACGTTCTTGCTAGAAACCTACAAACCACGTAAAAACTTGCAACAACAATTAGAGGACGTCTAACTTGTTTTTGCAGCAAGTGCTATGTGATATGATATGGCCAGAAGATGTGATGAATGATATATGTGATGTATGAGATTGATCATATTTTTGTAATGGGAATCACGACTTGCATGTCGATGAGTATGACAACCGGCAGGAGCCATAGGAGTTGTCTTTATTATTTTGCATGACCTGCGAGTCATTGAATAACGCCATGTAAATTACTTTACTTTGTTGCTAAACGAGTTGGCCATAGAAGTAGAAGTAATCGTTGGCGTGACAACTTCATGAAGACACAATGATGGAGATCATGATGATGGAGATCATGGTGTCATGCCGGTGACAAAGATGATCATGGTGCCCCGAAGATGGAGATCAAAGGAGCATGATGATATTGGCCATATCATGTCACTATTCGATTGCATGTGATGTTTATCATGTTTCTGCATCTTATTTGCTTAGAACGACGGTAGCAAGTAGGATGATCCCTTATAATAATTTCAAGAAAGTGTTCACCCTAACTGTGCACCGTTGCGAAGGTTCGTCGTTTCGAAGCACCACGTGATGATCGGGTGTGATAGATTCTTACGTTCGAATACAACGGGTGTTGACGAGCCTAGCATGTACAGACATGGCCTCGGAACACACGCAATACACTTAGGTTGACTTGACGAGCCTAGCATGTACAGACATGGCCTCGGAACACGGAGGACCGGAAGGTCGAGCATGAGTCGTATAGAAGATACGATCAACATGGAGATGTTCACCGATCTTGACTAGTCCGTCTCACGTGATGATCGGACACGGCCTAGTTGAACTCGGATCATGTTTCACGTAGATGACTAGAGGGATGTCTATCTGAGTGGGAGTACATAATCAGATGAACTTCATTATCATGAACATAGTAAAAAAGTATTTGCAAATTATGTCATAGCTTGCGCTTTAGTTCTACTGGTTAAGATATGTTCCTAGAGAAAATTTAGTTGAAAGTTGGTAGTAGCAATTATGCGGACTGGGTCCGTAAACTGAGGATTGTCCTCATTGCTGCACAGAAGGCTTATGTCCTTAATGCACCGCTCGGTGTGCTGAACCTCAGCGTCGTCTGTAGATGTTACAAAACATCTGACATACACGTTTTGATAACTACGTGATAGTTCGGTGCGGTTTAGAATTGTGGCACCAAAGACGTTTCTGAAACATCGCAGAACATGTGAGATGTTCCGAAGACTGAAATTGGGATTTCAGAGTAGTGCCCACGTCAAGAGGTATGAGACCTCTGACAAGTTTCTTAAGCCTGCAAACTAAGGGAGAAAAGCTCAATCGTTGAGCGTGTGCTCAGATTGTTTGAGTGCCACAATCGCTTGAATCGAGTGGGAGTTAATCTCCCAGATGAGATAGTGATAGTTCTCCATAGTCACTGCCACCAAGCTAGTAGAGCTTCGTGCTGAACTATAACATATCAAGGATAGTTATGATGATCCTTGAGCTATTCGCGATGTTTGACACCGCGAGAGTAGAAATCAAGAAGGAGCATCAATTGTTGATGGTTAGTAAAACCACTAGTTTAAGAAGGGCAAGGGCAAAAGGGATACTTCATGAAACAGCAAGTCGTTTGCTGCTCTAGTGAAGAATCCCAAGGTTGAACCCAAACCCGAGACTAAGTGCTTCTGTAATGAGAGGAATGGTCACTGAAGCAGTACTACCCTAGATACTTGGTAGATGAGAAGGCAGACAAGGTTGACAAAGTATATTGGATATACGTTATATGAATGTCTACTTTACTAGTACTCCCAGCAGCACCAGGGTATTAGATACTGGTTCGGTTGCTAAGTGTTAGTAACTCAAAATAAATGCTGCGGAATAAACGGAGACTAGCTAAAGGTGAGATGACGATATGTGTTGGAAGTGTTTCCAAGGTTGATGTGATCAAGCATCGCATGCTCCCTCTACCATCGAGATTGGTGTTAAACCTAAATAATTGTTATTTGGTGTTGAGCATAAACATGATTGGATTATGTTTATCGCAATACGGTTATTCATTTAAGGAGAATAATGGTTACTCTGTTTATTTGAATAATACCTTCAATGGTCTTGCACCTGAAATGAATCTCGATCGCCATGATACACATGTTCATGCCAAAAGATATAAGATAGTAATGATAGTACCACATACTTGTGGCACTGCCACTTGAGTCATATTGGTGTAGAACGCATGAAGAAGCTCCATGTAGGTGGATCTTTGGAATCACTCATTTTTGAAAAGATTGAGACATGCGAACCATGTCTATTGGTATATATGCATGAAGAAACTCCATACAGATGGATCGTTTGGACTCACTTGATTATGAATCACTTGAGACATGCAAATCATACCACATGGGCAAGATGACTGAAAGGCCTCGGTTTTAGTGAGATGGAACAAGAGAGCAATTTATTGGAAGTAATACATTTTGATGTATGCAGTCCAATGAATGCTGAGGCATGCAGTGGATATCGTTATGTTCTTACTTCACAGATGATTTGAGTAGATGCTGAGTGTATTTACTTGATGAAACACTAGTCTAAATTATTGAAAGGTTCAAGCAATTTCAGAGTGAAGTTGAAGATCGTCGTGACAAGAGGATAAAATGTCTGTGATATGATCATAGAGATGAGTATCTGAGATACGAGTTTGGCACACAATTGAGACATTGTGGAAAGTGTTTCACAATTAATACCGCCTGGAACACCATAGTGTGATGGTGTGTCCGAACATCATAACTGAACCCTATTGGATATGGTGCATACCATGATGTTTCTTATCAAATTACCACTATCATTTATGGGTTAGGCGTTAGAGACAACCGCATTCACTTTAAAAAGGGCACCACGCAATTCCGTTGAGACGACACCGTTTATAGAAACCTAAGTTGTCGTTTCTTAAAAGTTTGTGGCTGCGATGCTTATGTGAAAAAGTTTCAGGCTGATAAGCTCGAACCCAAAGCGGATAAATGCATCTTCATAGAATACCCAAAAACAGTTGGGTATACCTCCTATTTCAGATCTGGAAGCAAAAGTAATTGCTTCTAGAAACGAGTCCTTTCTCGAGGAAAAGTTTCTCTCAAAAGAATTGAGTGGGAGGATGGTGGAGACTTGATAAGGTTATTGAACCGTCGCTTCAACTAGTGTGTAGCAGGGCACAGGAAGTTGTTCCTGTGGCACCTACACCAATTGAAGTGGAAGCTTATGATATTGATCATGAAACTTCGGATCAAGTCACTACCAAACCTCGTAGGACGACGAGGATGCGCACTACTTCAGAGTGATGCGTGATCCTGTCTTGGAAGTCATGTTGCTAGACAACAATGAACCTACGAGCTATGGAGAAGCGATGGTGGGCCCATATTCCGACGAATGGCTCGAGGCCATGAAATCCGAGATAGAATCCATGTATCAGAACAAGGCATGGACTTTGGTGAACTTGCCCGATGATCAGCAAGCCATTGAGATAAATGGATCTTTAAGAAGAAGACGGACATGGACGGTAATGTTACCATCTATGAAGCTCGACTTGTGGCAAAGAGTATTTTCACAAGTTCAAGGAGTTGACTACGATGAGTTTTTCTCATCCGTAGCGATGCTTAGGTCCGTCGGAATCATGTTAGCATTAGCTACATTTATGAAATCTGGCAGATGGATGTCAAAACAAGTTTCCTTACCAGTTTTCGTAAGGAAAGGTTGTATGTGATACAATCAGAAAGGTTTTATCAATCCTAAGGATGCTAAAAGGTGTGCTAGCTCCAGCGATCCTTCCATGGATTAGAGCAAGCATCTCGGAGTCAGAATATACGCTCTGATGGAGTGATCAAAGTTTTTGGGTTTATACAAAGTTTGTTAGAAACTTGTATTTACAATAAAGTGAGTGGGAGCGCTACAACATTTCTGATAAGTATATGTGAATGACATATTGTTGATCCGAAATGATGTGAAATTTCTGGAAAGCATAAAGGGTTGTTTGAAAGGAGTTTTTCAAAGGAAGACCTGGATAAAGCTGCTTACATATATATTGGGCATCAAGATCCATAGAGATAGATCAAGACGCCTGATGATACTTTCAAAAGACAGCACACCTTGACATGATTTTGAAAGAGTTCAAAATAGATCAGCAAAGAAGGAGTTCTTGGCTGTGTTACAAGGTGTGAGTATTGAGTGAGACTCAAGACCTGACCACAGCAGAAGATAGAGAAAGGACGAAGGTCGTCCCCTATGCTTTAGACATAGGCTCTATAGTATGCTATGCTATGTACCGCACATGTAGTGTGCCTTGCCATGAGTTGGTCAAGAGGGTACAATGGTGATCCGGGAAAGGATCTCATGACAGCGGTCGAACTTATCCTTAGCACCTAGTGGATTAAGGAATTTTCTCGATTATGGAGGTGGAAAGGAGTTCGTCGTAAAGGGTTACGTCGATGCAAACTTTGACACTAATCCGGATGACTCTGAGTAGTAAACCGGATTCGTATAGTAGAGCAATTATTTGAAATGGCTCCAAATAGCGCGTGGTAGCATCCACAAGATGACATAGATATTCATAAAGCACACGGTTCTGAAAGGTTCAGACCCGTTGACTAATAACCTCTCTCACAAGCATAACATGACCAAACCAGAACATTGAGTGATAATCACATAGTGATGTGAACTAGATCGTTGACTCTAGTAAACTCTTTAGATGTTGGTCACATGGTGATGTGACCAGTGAGTGTTAATCACATGGTGATGTGAACTAGATTATTGACTCTAGTGCAAGTGGGAGACTGTTGGAAATATGCCCTAGAGGCAATAATAAATGGTTATTATTATATTTCTTTATTCATGGTAATTGTCTATTATTCATGCTATAATTGTATTGTCCGGAAATCGTAATACATGTGTGAATACATAGACCACAACCTGTCCCTAGTAAGCCTCTAGTTGACTAGCTCGTTGATCAACAGATAGTCATGGTTTCCTGACTATGGACATTGGATGTCATTGATAACGGGATCACATCATTAGGAGAATGATGTGATGGACAAGACCCAACTTAAGCATAGCATAAAAGATCGTGTAGTTTCGTTTGCTAGAGCTTTTCCAATGTCAAGTATCTTTTCCTTAGACCATGAGATCGTGCAACTCCCGGATACCATAGGAGTGCTTTGGGTGTGCCAAACGTCACAACGTAACTGGGTGACTATAAAGGTGCATTACGGGTATCTCCGAAAGTGTCTGTTGGGTTGGCACGGATCGAGACTGGGATTTGTCACTCCGTGTGACGGAGAGGTATCTCTGGGCCCACTCGGTAATGCATCATCATAATGAGCTCAGTATGACTAAGGCGTTAGTCACGGGATCATACATTGCGGTACGAGTAAAGAGACTTGCCGGTAACGAGATTGAACTAGGTATTGGGATACCGACGATCGAATCTCGGGCAAGTAACATACCGATTGACAAAGGGAATTGCATACGGATTGATTGAATCCTCGACACCGTGGTTCATCCGATGATATCATCGTGGAACATGTGGGAGCCAACATGGGTATCCAGATCCCGCTGTTGGTTATTGACCGGAGAGGCGTCTCGGTCATGTCTGCATGTCTCCCGAACCCGTAGGGTCTACACACTTAAGGTCCGGTGACGCTAGGGTTGTAGAGATATATCTATGCGGAAACCCGAAAGTTGTTCGGAGTCCCGGATGAGATCCTGGACGTCACGAGAGGTTCCGGAATGGTCCGGAGGTAAATATTTATATATGGGAAGTCTTATTTTGGTCGCCGGAAAAGTTTCGCGCTTTATCGGTATTGTACCGGGAGTGCCGAAAGGGGTCCGGGGGTCCACCAAGGGGGTCCACCAGCCCCGGGGGGCCACATGGGCTGTAAGGGGTGCGCCTTGGCCTATATGGGCCAAGGGCACCAGCCCCAAGAGGCCCATGCGCAAGAGATAAGAAAAAAGGGAGAGTCCTAAAGGGGGAAGGCACCTCCGAGGTGCCTTGGGGGGGAAGGACTCCCCCCTGGCCGCACCCTTCCTTGGAGGAAGGGGCAAGGCTGCGCCCCCCCTCTCCCTTGGCCCTATATATAGTGGGGGGGAGGTAGGGCTGCAACATCTAAGCCTTGGGCGCCTCCCTCCTCCCCTGCAACACCTCTCTCTCTCTCTCGCAGAAGCTTGGCGAAGCCCTGCCGGAGACCCGCTACATCCACCACCACGCCGTCGTGCTGTTGGATCTCCATCAACCTCTCCTCCCCCCTTGCTGGATCAAGAAGGAGGAGACGTCGCTGCACCATACGTGTGTTGAACGCGGAGGTGCCGTCCGTTCGGCACTCGGTCATCGGTGATTTGGATCACGGCGAGTACGACTCCGTCATCCACGTTCATTGGAACGCTTCCGCTCGCGATCTACAAGGGTATGTAGATGCACTCCTTTCCCCTCGTTGCTAGTAGACTCCATAGATGCATCTTGGTGAGCGTAGGAAAATTTTAAATTATGCTACGATTCCCAACAATATCTTCCTATGAGTGCCTGATCTTGATCGTACATGTTTGCGTGTATGATTAATGTACGATTGAATCGGGGGTGTCACAGGCATGTAGACAAACCTGCAGGCCCATTAATACTTCTTGTTAAGGGGTGATTCTAATATCTAACTACCAAAAATTGTAATAATATATAATTATCAAAAATTGTCCTCTTAATATCCTTAGTTAGATGGCGAAAGATGGTTACCTTAATAAATGCTCATCGATTGTGATACATTACCAATAATATTGCAGTGTAATAAATAATTCCTCGTAATTTGATCATATATGCTTAATCTAAATAATAGTTGTAACATTTTTATGATATAACCTTTGACACATTTAGATCTCACCGTGTACCCCCGATGTTGAGCGTGGTATGCATGACAATGTCATCAAGGAGCCTTGCTTAGAGAGCAATAAGCAAGTCGCCCCGGGGAGACTTTTCATAAGATGGAAACCCACACACCCTAGATGGAGCCCATGAGGGAATGAAGTGGCCATGGGTAGCGTTAGGTCAATCCCACCACACCTAGAAACACAGGATCCACTACTTTTCAATAATTAAAACATGGATCAAGAACAAGCGATGGAGGCAAAGTATATGAAAAGCAGTAGTTGTACTATTTTATTTTGTGTCGTTTAAATAGGCCATCGCCTCTCAACTCGTCCGAACTTCCTGTAGAAGAAAATAACTCAAAAATTATGTCCAAAACGTCTGATTCCTACCAAATTGGGGCAAGTAATGCCGGAACCCGCGGACCAAATTTTAAAGTTGAGCACTTCCTCATTTTAGATCATTTGTGGATGATTTTAGGCAGTCCAAATCGGGAAATTTACATAGGGTTCTTTGAATTTCATAACTTCGTGTTTGACATTAAAAGAATATCGCATGTGTATGGGTAACTTGGTGCGTCCGTGCAATGTTAGATCTATTCAAATA
This sequence comes from Triticum aestivum, assembly GCF_018294505.1. Lineage (NCBI taxonomy): Eukaryota > Viridiplantae > Streptophyta > Magnoliopsida > Poales > Poaceae > Triticum > Triticum aestivum. The sequence continues at coordinate 599,746 of NC_057796.1, read as the reverse complement.
GCCTCGTCTGTGGTTATTGATGAGTTAGAGATTTTATACTTGATCGTAGAATAACGCCAACCATAATGGCTAAAACTTGATCTCTTAATAAATTTGCTAGTTTCTAATTTATTAACTAGTTCAACTACTCCCTCCATTCCACAATGTATTGTGCCCGTGCTTCCCGAGATTCAAGACCTTAAATTTAACCAACGAGACCGACTGCGGCAGGAACAAAAATTATACCACCGAATTCGTATTTTCGAAATGAATTCGGTGATATAACTTTTGATCCTGCCACAATCAGTCTCGTTGGTTAAATTTACGGTCAAACTTGGATCGTGGGAAACGCGGGTGCACTACATTGTGGAATGGAGGAAGTATTAAATAAACTTGCCAACAATGTAAGTGACATGAACTTATTTCCTTATGGGTGATGCAATTGAGCATTCAAGACATGGTGTTATGTTTGAGGATGGGAATATATGGTTCTTATGTGATCATTTTCCTTATAGCTCTCTTGCCTTATATCTGATAGACACAAATTGTAGCATTTCTCCATAGAATGCTTAGTGCTTTCTGCTTAACCCACACATACCCCTTTACTTCAGATTGACGCATAAGTAGATACAATCTCTAACGTTATGCCAACATTGTATAAACAATCATGTAATACTCCTGTCAACCTTAGCATATATTGTGTTTGGCTTTTTTGTACCATGAACTCAGTCCCGCGCGCAGGTGACTTGTCTTGGGCTGGTGTGGGGAAGTGCCCTCGAGGGGTTTGGCACTTCACCAGCCCCATCGTCAGCCGCATGGTACGCGCTTCACTGATGTCCTCGTCCACACATCGTATCGCTATACTGCCGACCTAGATCAGCTTCCCGGGCGAATTTGTGTTGTAGTTGTAACTACTAAATTTGTGAAAACTCCTCTTTGGTGAAAATATGAAAATATTAATTCCTAGAAATTGATTTTCGAATGGACACACCATATCGAAAGTGGGATGGCATCCAAGCTTGTTTGCAAAGTTTGACTTTAAAAAATCTAATACCCTAAGTAAAAAAGAAACAGAGGGAGTAACAAACTATCCTGACGTGGTGTTCAATCTAGAAGAAGTTTCGGAATATTTAAAGATCATCGGATGGGGAAGGGAGCCCTCTACCTCATTGGGATGCCCTAGGGATGGGGTGCTTGGATGACATGGACCCCAGTTAAGCCCCATCTTCTCACCCTAGCTCTTTCCTAATACACGAATGCCCTCAGAATTTCATGTATTTTATTTGTCTCCAGTAAAAAGAAACCATAATTGTGAAAACTTGACCACTTAATAAACTTGTTAGTTTCTAAAGTATTAAGTAATTTTGCATGGACTTACTTCCTTGTGGGTGATGCAAGGGAGGATTCATGGTGTGATGTTATGTTTGATGATAGGAATAGATGGTTCTTATGTGATCTTTTTCCTTATACTCTCTCTTAACTTATCTCTGATAGACACAAGTTGCAACGTGTCTCCATAGAATGCTTAATGCTTCATGTTTAAGCCAACACATACCCATTTCCTTGCGAATGATGCATAAGTAGATAGATATCATGTATGTCTTGCGAGTATAGTTGGGTACTCATCTTGCATTATTTGTTCTTTTAATAGGTATGATGAAGGACGACACTAGATAGGCAATGGTCTGGGCTAGGATATGGACATCATTTACTGTGCTTTAGCCGTCTTATGCAAGTTCATTGAACTTTACATGTAGAAAGTACATATTCTCTTACATTGTATGAGTTGTATTTTGGTCGAAAGACTCTTATTGTATCCATTTGTAACATTTAAATCTTTGGCGCTGTTGTATATTTGTCATTGTTGCAGCTTCTTTCGTCAATTTTATTGTGATACTTACTGTTCCACCCTCGTAGAGTTTATGGTGCGATCCGCACATTGTGTTTTATGGCACCCTAGGATCGATATAATGTAGATGCTAGAGGAGGTGCTAGATCTCTATAGTGCCAGTCCCAGGGTGTTAGAAATATTGTATCTTGATGAATCTTAGAAGGTTTCTCATGTATCGAAACATCAAGGAATAATTCTCTTCTATTTGATTGGCATCAACAAATACTGCCCACCCGGGCTTCGACATCGTTGTCTTCATATTCACGGTAACTTAAACATCATATATATTATCACTAGCGGCTGCTAATTTCAGTGTTCCCAAGATTTTTCAGGTTCACAAACCTCTCCAGTACCGTCCATAGTAAACATGTGATACAAGAGTGGTTTGTGAACTTTTATGGATGAAACATCTTAGGAACCATCAAGATACAAGCTTTTAATCGTAATATATGTGATGTTGGTGTTTTTGTTAACACGAAGAAAACAATCCTCAAGTCTAGATGGGTGACATGAACAAAAATGGCTCCAAAATGTTGCCTTGGCATCAAAAATTATCCCAAATTGCTGCTTTGGCTCCAAATCACTAGTAGAAAATTGGCCTTTAGTCCCGGTTCGTAAGGGCCTTTAGTCCCAGTTTTCCAACCGGGACAAAATGATCGGGACTAATGCCCACCACTTTTAGTCCCGGCTGTGTTACGAACCGGAACTAAAGGGGCTCCACGTGGCCGCTATCTGGAGTGGGGTTGGAGAACCTTTAGTCCCGGTTGGTGTTACCAACCGGGACTAAAGGCTCCACCTTCCTTTAGTCCCGGGGACTAAAGGATTTTTTTTGAAATTTTGATTTTGAATTATATTTTTTGATTTTTTTTTATTTTCAAATTTCTGAATTATTTGACAATTCAATCTCTAATCACCCTCATCACTGCTCCAGTGTGGAGCACTCATTCCAAATCGTCTAATTTCCGGGCCGGTCACCCATCCTCTTACTACTCCAGCCCAAGCACGCTTCACTTCTGCGTTTTCCAAGTCTACACTTGTTGTTTTCCTGACAATAGTAAGCTATCAATCCAGTTAACCCTTAGGTCCTGATGTCACATGATTTAATTTTTTGAATTCCAAACAATTATTATAATAAAATAAATAATAATAATATTGAATTTCAATGAAAATAAAATAAGTAATAATATTATTTTATTCATTTTTGCCATTTATTCATTTAATATGGCGTAATTAATATCTTTAAATCTGTAAATCGAAATTCGACAAATAATAAATCCATTATTATCTGAAATATGTGAGGAATCCAAATATGACATCATTAATTTTTAAAATTATTTTTCATATGCCGAAATCAATTGCTTCTTCGTGATGTGAACCGGATGAAAACTAATGAGCTTTCTATGTTTGGCTGAGCACAAGTGCCTGATCTGGATTCATTGATAAAATGGTTATAATTTGTTGATCTGGTACTACCTCAGGTATAAAATGGTGAATCCCTGAATCACTATATACGATGTCTGTCTAGTTGCAGCAACGGTTGTTGTTTGATTTTAGGAGTCGAACTTGAGCATGAAGTCACACATTTTACCGTTTGAGTTTGAAACTTTATTATAAAAAACAATAATTATTTAGTAACACTAATATTTATTGAATAAGTAGTTTGACCATAGTTTGACCACAATTTGACCATAGTTTGACCAGAGTTTGACCAAAAATTCGAAAGAACTTTAATTTGAGGATAACCTTTTTTCCTTTAAGAATTTGAGGATTCTAAATTTTTTGCAAAACGTCCTATGGCAATCGAAATCGGAACCGGCTTCTCGTGCTGAACATTTTGATATATTATACGGTTTTTTTCGACATCGTATGCAAAATTTATAGCCGTTTTACTTTTTCATAACACTTTTTTTACAAAACATATGAAAATTTATGTTTTTTAATTTTCCTAACTAGTAGATGTAGTAAAATAACTACATCTCGAAGGATTTTAATTTTTGAAGT
>NC_057796.1:592021-595621 GCF_018294505.1 Triticum aestivum | reverse complement strand
TTGCATAACCCCTTTAGTCCGGGTTGGTGTCCATCCTATCCTACCGTCGACTACATCTGCTAGCATAGTCCCAGCCAGAGACACAACTAAGGTTAACCAAGCTAGAGTCACGTTCTATTAAATTGGCAAAAAGAATTACTTTTTAATATAGCAAAACTAATTGTATCAATTATAATTAAAGGCTAAACAACTATTAATACAAAACTGTAGCAAAATTAATATTAATTAATTATAAAATTTTATCTACTGTTGTCTAACAGAAGCATACTACAACATGTTAAAATCTACAGAAAGAACTAACTAAAAATAATTAAAAACAACAATTAAAGGACTAAAACAACTGTATAAGCAAAACAATACTGTTTTAATTAAAATCCTAATTTAAATTATTCTAAAAAATACAAATAAATATTACCTTGACAACAATCTAACATGTGACTGGGGAGCAAAAAGAATTAAATTAAATACTATTTTAAACTCAAGTTATTCACAATCTAGGGTTTGAAGCAAATTTAAACAAATTCAAATTGAAACCATTCAAATTTGAAAACTAATTGCACAAACAGAAACTAGACAAGTTTTGAATCTAATGAAAAAAGAATCACTCAGAAACAACGAATATCCTAAAGATATAAGCAATTTAAAACAGAAACTAATAACAAAAAAATATATGGAAAAACAGAAAAGAAACTTTCATAACCCGTTTAGTCCCTGTTGGTGGCTCCAACCGTGACTGAAGGGCTTGAGGCTTTAGTCCCGGCCGGTTGGTGGCTCTAACCGGGACTAAAGCCTCAACCCCTTTAGTCCCGGTTGGTGTCTCCAACCGGGACTAAAGGTCTCATTTAATCCGGGACTAATGCCCGCCGAGCCCCGACCGGCGCCCTAGCCGCTCGAACCGGGACTAATGCTCACATTAGTCCCGGTTCGTAATGCAACCGGGACTAATGTGTAGATCGAGCTTGGACCAAAGCCCTGTTTTCTACTAGTGAATATGAGTCCTTTGCCTACAAAATAATAGCATGACAACCTATATGAGCATTTCACGCCTCATTCTCAATGCTAATAGACGCTTTAAATTTCTTTGGACATGCTATTTCTTTGCCATATATATGGAGCAAACGAAGATCAACAATTTAATCAAGTGATGTATATGGTCTATTGATGTATGTATGTAGCTGAGAAATGACATGTGCGTAATCAATTCCATAGGATGCATATGGTGAATTAATGAATGTATATATGTATTGGAATACATGTAATTAATAGATTGGTGTCTATTCTTGTATATGCATATGGATATATATTTTTGAATATTTCAATCCTTATAAATAATTTGAATTTAATTCTAATTGTGGTATTTTTCTCTGAAATATACTGAAAATAGTTACTAGTAGATTGGAGGGATAAGAGCACGCCACTAGTAGGTACGTTTCCTGTGGCGCATCTGTGTCTATTCACACGCCACTAGTAGTTGAATGTAAGTATGTTTTTAAAATTTTAGGCAAAAGTTAATTATGATGTGTGCGTATAGATGTGGTGTGTGGGTAAGGACACGCCACCGGTATATTGGTTACCAGTGGGTTGCGTGCGACACGCCACTAAATAATTTGTTACCATTGGGTTGCGTACGATATAAATGGCGGCCTCCCACTCGTCAAAATGTCTCGCTGCTAATAAACTATCCTGATGTAGTCATAATTCACACAAGGGGCTGCATATTAGTAGCGGCCGTTGGGATCTGTTGGAGGCAGCCGGGTCGTCCGCGCAGCTGGAGCTGCATGTAGTTAGTTCATGTGCTCGTTAGCTGAAGAGTCAATTATCATATCACTTCAAAAATTTACAAGTTTTCTTTTATAAAATGTTCATTTTGTATACAAAGTTGTGCAAGCTTTAATGTTTTTATGTTGTTTTAATAAAATTCGTGTGTTTTCTAAAAGTTAGATATGTATTTTTAAATTAATATAAATATATGTGCAAAAACATAGCCTAGTATGCCTTGGACTGCAGATTCTCAAATGAAAACGTATTTACAATTATATGTACACTTATAGTTTACATTTTTTGGGGCTAAAAAAAAGTAAAGAAAAAAACTAACATGTTTAAAATGGGCCGCAATAACTGCAGTCTATTTAGGCCAGCGGGCGTACTGTTGTATAAAGGTTAACAATCCTATTAAGGCACGAAATGCCGTTTGTTGTATAGTACTCGCTGCGTTCCATATTATAAAAGCATTTTTAACACTACCTTAATGTAAAAAACGCTCTTATATTATAGGACGGAGGGAGTATTTGCTAGGTCCTCCTCGTGGTAACTGTCAGGTCGTTGGTGCGAAATCCCACGGCTGTATCATTTTTTCTGAATAAGAATTCTTATTTCACGTTATTTAGAGTATCTCCAACAGGCGCACAAAAATTGCTCCGCACGCTAAAATTCGGTGTTTTTGGGCGCCGGACAGCTCTGCAGAAGCTGTAAAATAGTGCACGCGCAAAAAAGGATTGGGCACGCGCTAAAAAGCGCTATCAGAAGCTGCAAATTTGGGGTGCCGGATTGCGCGCGCTTCACAATTTGCACTGCGTGTTTTTTTTGCGCGCGTTTTTGGGCATCTGCTAAACCAATGTTGGGTCCGACGCGCTAAAAATGCTACAGTGGCATGCTAAAACTATTTTAGCGTGCAAAACTTTTACCGAAAAAGGGTTCCCCGCTTTGTATACAAAGCAACCAAGCGAACCGTACATGGATAGGTGCTGGGGCGGAAGCAGCACAATCACTCCCAAAAAAAAGACAGAGAATGAGCAACAGAAACAAATGCCGACGACGGCGGATCAACAAAAACGAAGAAGCCTCGTAAATGCTACGCCCACCGGGATCTTCCACTAGGCTCCAAGACTCCGAAGCGCCGGCACCTATCAACACCTCCAAGAAGGATCGCGACGATGACGACGCTGCTGCCAAGGGTTTCCCCCGGTACACGACGAGGCGAGAGGAAGGGTAACCCCCGACGCCCTCCCGGAAGGTCAGGTGGCACCCACAGACGACACTGCGCCGGTGTCGGCCACGCCGACAGGGGTTTCCTCCGATCCCAACACGCACCTCGGGCGCTCCAGATCCAGCCACCAAACCAACCACCACCTTGCGCCAACGCGATCATGAGGCCCCCACGCCGTCTCACCACGGCACCGCGAACTGAGGACAGCGCGACGAACAATCAGAGCCGGGACTAGGGCATCAGCATCGTCGGCACGCGGGAGGGCCCCACCTCCACCGTCAGCGACGGTAGCCGTCCGGACGCAATAGCAGGAGCACACCAGGCCCGGCCCGTAAAGCTCCCGCCTTCGCACTGCTGCCGGCACGCCATCGGCGCCGACGCCCCATATCCGAGCCGCTCCTCCTCCTCACCGCGCCGCAGACAACGAGGCCACGCCGAGGGGATGGCCCGCTAGGACACAGATGGGGCCCGCCGGGCCCAGATCTGGGCCGGGGGCGCAACGTCGGCCACCCCGCACCACCACGCCGCCCCGCCGCCAAGGAGCAGCGCCGCCACCACGTCCGCCTCCGGCCACCCCGCCGGGTCACCGGACCGCCGCCAAGCCGAGCGACACC
>NC_057796.1:588022-591703 GCF_018294505.1 Triticum aestivum | reverse complement strand
ACACCGCCGCCGCCCCCTGCCCCGGGCCAGGAGGACGCGCGCGCGGGGAGAGGAGATCCTGCCGCCGCCGGCACCCCCCGGGCAGGAGCCGGGGGTGCCCGCCGGCGACGGCCGGGGAGAGGATGAGGCGGCGAAGCCAAGAGTAGAGGCGCGGGGGCCGCCCCGGCCGCTTCCCGGGGAGGCGGCGTGAGGGCGGAAAGAGGGCCGGGGAAGGAAGGGCGGGGGAAGGGGGGCGGATCCGGGCTGTGCGCCGGCGAGGGCGGCCGGATCCCGCCAGAGACGGGCAGGGGAAGGTGGTGGCAGCGAGGGTTTCGGGGGCGGGAGCGGGACCGCAAGCCCGCGCGAAACTTTATGCGCATGTTGGAGATGCTCTTAACAAAGATATAAAGGCTGAGTATCCTTATATGATTTTAACTGTTATTTGGTGTGTTGGCTAGCCGTGCTCTCGGCTAACTATAGGTCAACGGTTTGAATCCTTGCCTGACTCCTATTTTTCTTTCTAATACTAATAAAATTTGTGATGTTCGGCTGACAGGTGGGACCACCCAATGCCACACATGCAGTTAATGTGGGCCTTTATGCGAGAAAAAAACAAAAAATAAGAATTTGAGGGTTTTTTTTTCAAAAAGAGAACACCACACGCCCATTGTTCACCATATGGTCATTGACAGCAGGTTGTGAGACTAGGGTTTGTCCGGCGTTCATCGCCAGAGCGTTAGCCCGAACACTATTTTCTGGCCTAAGACTAGCCATAATGGGTAGTAACATAGACTAGTAACATGCCTATGTTACTAGTCTATGTTACTACCTCTATAGTGGGGAGTAATATATGTGTGGTAACATGGAGCACTTCATTTATTAGACTATAGACACATCTTGCCTTGATATGTGTGATGTTATTCATACTAGTAGTAACTAGCTATGTTACACTATCATCTCTTTCTTCATTTATTGCATGCTACATCATCTATTTAACCTAGATATGTGTGATGTTACTACCTATGTTACTCTCATTGTGGGTAGTCTAATCTCTTTCCTAATGTAAAAATCGTCTCGGAATTTCGTGTAATTTACATGTCTGCAGAATTTCTTTTCAACCATGTTTTCTGGAAGAAAAAGAAGTTCGCGAGCTGTACCAATGACGACGTTTGGTAGGAATCGACGACAAGAGATAATTAATGCTCGCGCGGCCTATAAATAAAAAGTGCTAACCGCCATGGTACATTGCAAATGTGGTTACCTAAACCCCGATAAAATTGCCAACAGCCATTAAGCAATAAATAAGCAGCAACCACGTACGTGCATACATAGGATGGTGAACTGGATACAAGTGCTAAGAAAACACTTAGTCGCCCGTCTGGCGACAAACGCCGGCCTCCGGCAGCACGCCGTTGCCGTCGATGACGCGGGCACTGTCATAAACCTCTGGCTCCCTGATAATGACGATGCACCGGACAGGAAGCAGAAGCAGCGGAAGAAGCACCAGCCCGTGGTGCTCGTGCACGGCTTCGCCGGCGACGGCATTATGACGTGGGTGCTCCAGGTGAGCGCCCTCGCCAATCGTGGCTACGACGTGTACGTCCCCGACCTGGTGCACTTCGGCGGCTCCACATCGCCGTTGCCAGACCGCTCCGTGGCCTTCCAGGCACGGTGCCTTGCGGCGGCTCTACGGAAGCTTGGAGTCGGTACGGCCGACGTGGTGGGCTGGAGCTACGGCGGGTTCGTAGCATTCGAGCTGGCGGCCGTGCATCCGGACCAGGTCCGCTCCGTCGTCGCCTCCGGCAGCACCGTCAAGTACACTAGCGCCATGAGGGATGACTTGCTGAGGAGGCTTGGCTGGGCCCAATCGCTGACGGAGCTCTTGGTGCCGGAGTCGGTTGGCCAGCTCAGGTTGCTGTTCTCCAACGCCATGCACATGAAGCCGTGGTTTCCGGATCGCCTTCTCAGGGACTTTCTTAAGGTATTTCTGCTCCCTTCTTTGTCTTGTTAAAACTAAGATGAACCATCCGTTACGTGCTTTGTTGTTCAGGTGATGTATTTCAACCAAAAGGAGAGAGCTGAGATGATAGAAGATATAGTCCTCGGGGACACAGAAGCATTTGCCCCTGTTTTTCAGCAGGTTCTCAAACTTCTCATCGCTATATGCACTGACAGTCTCCAACCAGTTTACAATAAGGAATTCGTCTATGCATAATTGGACATAGTTATTCTTATGTCTGAATCGATGATGCTAACCATTTGAACCAATCTTGATTCTCCAACTACCGTGCAAATCACGATGAGAACCGAGAAGTCAAAAAGGATCACCGTGATAGTTAAATTATACATATTGATTCCCACGCACTTAACGACTGACTATCGTTAGATCAACATTTTTCTCATCCTTTTACACGTGGATGAATCCTGAAGTCTGGTATATGGACAGTTGTTGAAAATTACTACAATAGAATTTTTGTTTTGAAGCACCGCCATGAGGACTGTCTATGTCTCAGCATGTTGATTCTTTATGTAACTTCTTCTTTCATTATGCGGTTGCATAGTTTAGAAATTTATGTGCAAATTCAGGAGGACGTTGCACTTTTCTACAGCTAAAGCTTCACAACTTCTAGATTATGGTGACATGCATCTAGTATCTAGCTAGGGAGAAATAGGCGAATCCGTCATTAAAGAAACAATTTTTGGATCCTACAGTAGGTTCATTCTTTATCTCCCTGAGCAAATATTTGCTGCAAGCTTTCTCATTTTACATAATTGTGTGATTGATTTCGGATTTCAAATTTTATGATACGATATATACATTACATTATGTGGCAATTTGGACCGTGTTCCCTAGCGTTGGAAATTACAGCAGAACCACAAAGCTCTGTAGCACTAGAACATCTCATTAGAAGCTCTGCGGATGAAATATTTCTTCTTTTTTATATCTACAGCCCACGTCACATGTTAGAAAATAACCATTTTTGAATTATTTGTCGTAAAAAAGTTACAGCTTGCTGCACACCAATGAAATTTGAGAAAGTGCGTTCTTTGTCCTCAAGTTCCTTGTGATTAACATTCCATTAATTTTTTCTTTGATGGGTGCAGAGCATACTCCTGTTGTGGGGTGAAAATGACAACATGTGGCCCATAGAGGATGCTGAGTGTCTGAAACAGTAAGAAAACAACTATTATCCACATGTTCCTTCAACAAATTCGTCAGACAGTACATGTACTATCGTTCTTAAATTATGGGTGCAGCAAGCTAGGGGAGAAGGCGAACCTGCGACGCATAAGCAAAGCAGGGCATCTTGTACAACTGGAGAGGCCATGTGTCTTCAACCGCAACCTCATAGAGTTCCTGGCTCATGGCAACACACGCTCCTCTTGAGTGCGCCATGGATCATCATGATCGTACCTAAAAGATATGTCAAACTCATTGATCATCATAGGGTGCACTTACCAGATGTCCTGACATGATATATATTTGTATGTATACCCCAGTCTATACTCATGTATACCTACTAATAAAGGAAGGTTATATTCTTGGTTTCGTCCGACTGTCTGTTTCTTTGTACGTCGTATGTAGGCTGAGTTCGATTTTTCGTTAGGTCACTCGGCTGGGCTTCTGGCTGGGCCTGTGTGCGTTTGTACCTTGTAGGCTGCGCAACCAATTGTGCCATAGCATACACTGAGACAATATTC